>NC_047085.1:249104687-249136471 GCF_902459505.1 Geotrypetes seraphini | reverse complement strand
TCGTCCAAGTGCAGATAATAAAACAGATTTCCTGGATGTATCTAGGGTCTTTATAGGCCTCGGAATGCCGCTGTGCACCCAGAGCTAAAAGGAACGTATCTGGAGGAGTGGTTAGGGTGGTATTTGGGCGGGATGTGGGCCGACCTAGACTATGGGCTAGATTTTCCAACAGCGATTGATTCACTATCAAGTTTGCATGCAAATGATTTGCACGGAGGTGCAAATTATTTGCATGCAAACCCACCGACTCAATCCCTCAGTGAGCAATTGAGACATGCGCAGAGCCCTAACAGTAGTGACAGGAGAAGCAGCTTCCTGTCATTGCTGTCACGGCTTCTGCTTTTTTTCTTTTAAATTGAACAGATGTTCTGCGCTACTTAACCACACACCATATGTCCCATTAAAAAAGTAATCCTCCCATGCTAGCACCTCTGAGCCCCCCCAAAAACGGCAGGAGGGATGCCCACTCTATTCTGCCACCACAGTGTCCCCTCCCTCTCCTGGCCCCAGGGCCTGTACCTTAAAGTTGGGAGCAGGAGGTACTGAAAACACCTCCTGCTCCTCCTCTGGTCGCTAAGCCACTGGGCCTTAGGCCCCTCCCCGGTGCATCATGTGATGCACGGGGAGGGGCCTAAGGCCTTGATTGGCTCAGATGCCTCGGGCTCCTTTCTTGGGAGGGGCCTGAGGCGTCTGAGCCAATCAGGGATTTCCTTAGGCTCCTTCCCTGCCATTTTTTTTTGGGGGGGGGCGGGAGCCTTCGTGGCAGGAGGGAGTGAGCATCCCTCCTGCCTTTTCCTTCAGGGGGGTAAAGGGTAGAGGGAAGGTCTTTCCTTGCAGGAGAGAGTGGGCTTCCCTCCTGCTATATTTATTGAGTTGAGGGGGAAAGGTGGCTCGAGGGGGCATGCAATTGTCGAGGGTCATTGGGGGAGGGCCGCGGGCAGCGGTGGGGGATTTTTTTCTTTTTTTTTTATGGGGCAGATATTTTGCGTGTGTAATACACGCAAAATATCTGTGCCATGAAAACAAAATGAAAAAAAACCCAGGCAGTCCTGTCAAAAAACAGGCAGATCTGACAGGTCTACAGCAATCGGGTTTTAGGATCAGTAAAACCCAATGCTAAATAGCCAAGCAATGTAAGTGAATCAATTGCTTGGCTATTTTGCATGGGGTTTTACTGATTTGCATGGCCAGATCGGAAAATGGGCGATCGAGGGGAAAAACACACGGTAGGCCGTTTTGTGAATTAGGTCGGTTAAGCAGCGATTGTCGCTGAACCTGTGAAAACAGGTTTAGCGATGATCGCTGACTTTAGTGAATCCAGGCCTTAGTTGTTCTGCAGGGATAATCGAATGTTTCACAAGACTTCCTGGATGAAACTTATATGTTGTGAGTTAGATGTTGTAAAAACAGGTATAAATGCCAAAAAGGTATCCAAAGTGACCAGAGACAACATAAAGATTGTAGAGACAACGTAAAGACCTCCCCCCATACCCCTCCCCTCCCCCACTGATCACTGACCCCCTCACACTGCCACAGATATCAGAATAAAAATGTACCTATCTGTCTCCAGAACATTAGCATCTGCTATAGGAAAGCCTAGTAGAGCTGCATACAGGGGTCTTAAGTAGCCAGGGGGGGGATGGGCTAGTGAACCATAGGGAGGAGGACCCAAGCACATAAGCTAACCACTACATTCATGGTGGAAAATGTGCGCTCACCAAAAAAAAACAACCCAAAACTATACTGTACTGCCATATAGGAGCTACCTGCAGGCATAAGGGCTGTTGGGGTTGTAGACAGGTGGGTATAGTGTGTCTGAGGGGGCTCACCATAACCTATAAAGGAGTTCTGGTGAGATGTTTATGCGACACCCTTTTTGTGAAGTTCACAGCAATAACCTGTAAGGTGCCCCACTGCTCTGTTGCCATGTCTGGGAGGCCAGTTCATTACAAATTGGCTCCTCCCATGCCCAAATGGTCTTTTTTGGGTGTTTGGGACTTGGCCAAAATTTTGGTCAAAAATGTGGTATAACGATAGACATACTGACAGTCTGGACGAACAATAGCCTGGAGTTCCAGATAAGACGATTTTTGGAAGAAAAAAAATTTAGACATATTTTGAAAATGGACATTTTCCCACTGCCAACTTTGGGCGTCTGGCACCATACAACCAAATTTGACTTAAACATGTGTTTTTATTATGCCCCTCCACATTACAAAATTATAATTTGGCTGTATCAGACACCTTTATGAATACATCATATTTGACCTGACTGGGATAGGCGCATCCAACCTCAGTCCTCGAGAGCCTCAATCTAGTTGGGTTTTCAGGATTTCTCCTATGAATTCGCATGATTATTTGGAAGCACTGCCTCCATTGTATGCAAATAGATCTCATGCATAGTCATTGTGGAAATCCTGAAAACCCGACTTGGCGAGCGCTGACATTGGTCACCCCTGGTTTAGCTCATCCACTGACTTCTCTGTTATAAATGTCATTGCATGTCACTCTACTTTCCTATATACATATATAATTCTATTCCATAAGTTACCTTTTAGGGAAAAATATTCAAAACTGTTGTTATTATTACAGGTACTATTAACACAAGGTCTTATTTCTTTATTTTGGAGGGTTTCTTTTTGTCTTTTAACCATGACCTTTGCGGAAAACTGTGTAATATGCATATAAATCTCACCCTCTTCCTGAGCAAGGGAGACATGTTACTTTCAGAACAGTACTATACTCCGCCACTCTGGTGACTTAAGCAAGCCAAGGTCGCCTACTTGGCAGCAGATGAGACAAGCCTGACCTTCAGGCCTGTTCAATGTAAGCACTGCTTGTTTTCTGTAAAAGCAAACAGGTCTATGGTCCTGAGCGGTGAGAAGTATGATTTACTTGGAAGCCATGTAAACAGCAGTTTACTTGGGCCACCAAGATATTTTTAAAACTTACCAGCAACTGGCAATAAAGAAAGGGGTGATTCCTCCAGAATCAAAGACAAAGAAGGTGCCTAATAACCTTCAGAGCATCATAAGTAGCCCACTTTTTAAAATAATTGTAGGTACTAATCTGAACATAAACTGCACCTCCCTAGACAAAACAATGCATTTTCCTCAATACTGGCATAGCTCAAGCATCCACATTTTGTTTGGAAAGGGGTGGCAAACCAAAATTTACTTTTTAAATTCAATAAAATTATGTTTACTAGAAAGCCTTTCGCATTTTTTTTTATTGAGAAGGGGGTAATAGCAGAAGTCAATAAAACCTATTTATTGGCCAAAAGAAAAATTTTGTTCAGAAAATTATGGATTGTTATACCAAGCTTTTCTACACATTAAAAACTAGAAACAACAAGCTCGAAATTGAGGAATGACTGAAATATTATTGTATGTGCATATATATACATATCCCGCAAAAGGGGAAACCAACAACCCGCCACCTGCCCCCCCTCAAAAAAAAAAAAAAATGAATCAACCCACACAGTGCCTTTGCAAACTATATAACATAACCAATCAATTCTTCTTAGAATAGACCACTAGACAGAGGAGGAAGGGGAGGGGACAGGGAGCACACAGAGAGCGCTCGCGCGCACATACCCAGCCTCCCTGCTCCTGGATCCAGGGCTGCAGGCGCGCGTTCAGGTACTCCGTCATCCAGCCCGCTATGGACTCCACGAGTGGCGCCATCTCGCGGTTGACACTCTCTGCGCACAGCACGCCGCCGAACTCCAGGAAGGCCACGATGCGCCCCCAGTTCACGCCGTCTCGGAACAGCTCGTCGGCCACGGCGGCGAATCGGGCCCGCGCAGTGCACGGCGTGACGTGCAGCTGCTCGGACATGTGCGCGAAATCGCGCTGGTAGCGGCGCGAGAACTCGTCGCCCGCCTGGCGCAGGGTGCGGTGCAGTAGCAGCAGCTGAGAGGAGGCGGTGGCGACGGCGGGGTCCCGGGGCTGGACCGGAGGCGCCGGGCTCTCGCGTGTGGCCGCAGCGGCAGGAGGCGGGTCGGGATTAATAGCAGCGGCTGCACCAGCGGACCCAGCTTCCTGGCTGTCCCAAGCGAAGCCCCTCTGTGATAGTTTGTAATGGATATAATTCACCACTATCTCACGGTTATCGTAGCCGCCGCCTGCTTCTCTCCCCGCCTCAGCCATGCTTCGGATGAGAGAGACCCCCCCCAGCAGCCCCGCTCCTCCTCCTCGGGCACTGGACGAGAGCGCTCTTTATGCTGGCGGTGGTCCTGTGTCCGAGTGGTTCACATGCTCGCCGGTCGGCTTCGGCTCTTCTGCCCAGTTTTATTGCCCTCCCTCAGCACGGAGAGCATCCTCTTTCAGAGAGGATTGCACCGCTGGATTTCCTCTTGTACTGAAAAGAAAATAAGTTATGTGGATAGTTCCCAAAATCTACAGTAGTCGGAGCGAAGGTGTTTTTGGAACGGCACTTTTAATCCTTACGGCAGCTGCCAATAAAGATGCCCCTCTGTTGAAAAGTTTCCTTCGCGTATATGGTCTCTGAATCCTTGATTCATCGTGAAAATGAAAATACTCAGGTCCTGCTCGGTGCCAGGGATCGATGGGATGCCGAGGAGGATCGCTATTCGATTTTTAATCCAAGGAAATTGCAGAAACGCTGCGATGCAGTTCTCATCTCCGATCAGTGCAATAATGTTTTTGACTTTTTTTTTTTTTTTTTTTTTTAATTTACACGCATTAGAGATGAAAGGAGGCTGGCACATACACACGCACGTTGCAGCTGACGGAAGAGCAATCCCCTCCGATTAGAATCTCCCGGCAGATGTGCAATATCCAAGCTAAGGGGAGGCTTTGGGTGTGTTAGGGATAATAATGGTCTGATGTCCTCGGAGGCGGGAGATGGTGAGCGGCTTCCCCTCGCTTTTCTCTGCAGTTTTCGGTGCTGTTGGCTGGATAGGAGCGGGGCAGGAGAACCCTCTCTTCATTCTTTGGCTATACTCGCACAACGTAGTTCTCCTTCCTCCCGCGCTACGTCACCGTTCATTCAAAAAAAATAAAAGAAAAAAAAAAAACCCGGACGGCCACCAGTGGAGAGGGAAGCGCGCGCACTCAAACACAGAGCTCCCGACAGGGAGGGGGCGGTGCCCAGCCAACGGTAGACTCTTTAGCTGCCACGGATGCTTCAAAGCGCGCGCTGTGGTTTCTCCCTCTTCTACCCATTCATTATTATTGTCGGGCTGACGCTCAATTAGTGGGCGGGGCTCCGATGGCTGCGGGTGGTCCCTTTGCGGATGGGGAGGGAGAGAAGGAAAGGAAGCGCGAGACTGGGCTCGACTGGACCGCAGATGGCAGCGGAGGGTGGCCTAGATCCGGGCGTTTCGGTTTGGCGCAAGCAGCGTCTGTGGCAGGCGACTTAAAAAAAATATGTATATTGATGCACCATTTTGTCTGTCTTGACTAGATTGTAAGTTCTTTGCTCAGGAACTATTTCTTGTCTAGTAGCATCATAGCAATTATTATTAGTATATATATATATATTTAGCACATGTTCGCGTATCCACATTTCAAAGTTACCTCAGGAGGCCTGAGTACATGCCAGGTACTTCAATTATATATATTTTGTTCTTTTTTTTTAAATTATTTATTTATGTTTTTACAAATTAACATATCAATCTATACTTGAAAGAAATATAACAATCCAATAGGATAAACAAATATTAATTATGAAATAATGTCACATAGTAACTATGAGTAAAGTCCACAATCTGAGAGGAGAAGGAATCAATCACTTCCAAGTGTAGTTGGTTTCAAGAAATAAACTAAATTAATACAGATAACAGAGTGCAGTTGGAGTTATTTAATTAATGGCCTGCTGGGCTGATTCCATGGTGGTGTCTGGAATTCTTGTGGTTACTTTACCTTCAAGAAAAAACTGCAATTGATCGGGTTCATAAAAAATATATCTATTACTCTGATAAGTAATGCAGCATTTACAGGGAAAACGTAATTGAAAAGTTGCCCCTAAACTCAAAACAGACTGACGACAAGCCAAAAACTTCTTACGTCTGGCTTGTGTCCACTTAGATACATCTGGAAATATAGAAATTTTGAATCCATGAAATTCCACCTTATCAGTCCTATAGAATAAACGAAGAGTTGCTTCTTTATCTTGAAGAAAGACAAAAGTTACCAATAAAGTAGCTCTAGTCATTATATCTTCTTGAGATGTCTCCAGCATACCAGTGAGATCCAATTCTCCCGGTATGGCATTCCCATTATCTTTATCCTCCTTTGGTAAATTTAAGTAATATATCTTTTGTAATGGTGACATGTTATTTTCAGGAAATTTCAAAACAGTGCTCAAAAAAGACTGAAATAGGTCCCTAGGAGATTGAAACTTGGAAACAGGAAAGTTTAAAAGTCTCAAATTCAAGTTCCTATTAGCATTTTCCAGGTTTTCAATTTTCCTAGCAAGTAAAACTTTCTCCTTAAGTTGTAAATTAGTAGTAATCTTCCCATCTGCCACATATTTCTCCAATTTGTCCATTCTAAGAGACTGTTGCTGGAGTTTCTCTTCAAAAGTTTTAAATTTACTATTGGTATTTTGTATGGAAAGTACAATTTGGGAGCATACCTTATGTAAAGTCTCCATAGCGCTCCATAATGCCTCCATGTCAATCACTGCTGGTTTAATCAGGGGAGCAGGGGTAGCTATTCCGGGGGACTCCACCATAGGATCCATCTCCACCTTCCCCGCTTCCCGCTGACTTCCAGATCCTCCGGTTTCCATGCTGGCTGTAAAGAACTCAGCAAGCTGTGATTTCCATCCGGGGTCAGGGGTGAGACCTGCAGCGCCGCCGGAGACATCAATTCCGGCGCTTCCTGTGCGTCTGAGGGCGTCCCCAACATCATCCCGGGACGCGGAGGAACTCCGGGCCCGAAAGGGCTAAGCGAAACATCACCTTCCAGGACCGAAGTCTGCCCTCCTCAGTCAGCGAATGCGCCCTCTCCAACTGGGACAACATATGATGTTATTGCCGCTTGCCGAGTCAGTGAAGTGGAAGAGGAGGCAGGAAGCACACTCCTCTGCTTACCCCTGCGCTTGGGCATAGCAGGTAAATTTCTTTGAGGAAAAGTTGAAAAATGCCGAACAGAGCAGGAGCCACTTAATAACTCGACTCACTCCGACGCCATCTTGATACCTCCATATATATTTTGTTCTTGATATAATTCATACTGCCTTTAGGCACAAGCATCAAAGCATCTCACTCAGCTTAGTCAAAAGGCCCCTCAGATAGTGTAGAAAAGCCTTATGGAAGCAGTTACTAGAACACCAGTGCTTTAGTGAAGGGTAATTGGATAGCTGAAAGTGAGCAATGTGGAGCCACTGACTTATACTTTTAACATTTTCTTTTTTCCCCTTTTGAAATGATGAAACTATATAATTGAAGTACCTGGCATGTACTCGGGCTTCCTGAGGTAACTTTAAAATGTGGATACGCAAACATGTGCTAAAAAATATTCATTTTCTTCTTTGAAGGGCATGTGCCCACCAACCCAGCCAGCTGATTAACCATTCCCCTTAACTGTATCCATGACATCCTGTTGGGCTGTCTGGTCTGTTTAGATTGTAAGCTCTTTCTAGCAGGGACTGTCTTCTGTGTGACTCTGTACAGCAGCCATCAGAGCCCTGCCCACTAATTGAGCGTCAGCCCGACAATAATAATGCATATGTCGGGTAGTGCTAAAGAAATAATATTAGTAATCAGTTAGTATATCTACATTACTTTATGCAAACTGGTATGATACCACATGAACCCTTACCACTCACAAAATGGGTGGCTGTATGCTGCTGGCACATAAAGATATAAGAGAGGCAAATGAGCTACAATGTAAGAATAGCAGACCAAACAAAAGTTTAATTTCAACAAAACACATGCTTGACATGGCCATGTTTCAGCTGAAAGCTATGGCAAATGTAAGAACTAGAGAGCCCAAACATAAAACACTTTTCTCTCTTGAGTGACAAGCCAGTACCGTAATAGTCTAGAGCAGGGGTGCCCACACTTTTTGGGCTTGCGAGCTACTTTAAAATGACCAAGTCAAAATGATCTACCAATAATAAAATTTTAAAAAAAACAACACAAAGCACACTGTACGCAAAGAAAATGTTAATTATTTATATTCCAGGTTTTTTTCAAAGAGGTCAAGGCAGATGACTATGCACTGTCACCTCAGTAACAACCATACAAAAATAGAAAATATACCCCCCTCCCTTTTTACTAAACTGTGATAGCAGTTTTTAGCGCAGGGAGCTGCACTGAATGCCCCGCACTGCTCTTGACGCTCATAGACTCCCTGCGCTAAAAACCGTTATTGCGGTTTAGTAAAAGGGGGCCAAAGTGCAAAATATAGACAGCAGATATAAATTCTCAAAACGGACACATTTTGATCACTAAATTGAAAATAAAATCATTTTTCCTACCTTTGTTGTCTGATGGTTTTATGAGTCTCTGGTTGCACTTTCTTCTGACTGTACATCCAATATTTCTTCCCTTTCAGCCTCCTATATGCTTCCTCTCCTCCAGACCTCATTCTCTCCCCCAACTTTTTCTTCCTCTCTCTCTGCCCTTTCTTTCGCCCTGTCTCCCTTTCTCTCTTCATGCCCCCTTTCTTTCTTTCTGTTTCCCTTCTTTCCTTCTGTCTCCCTGCCTGCCCCCTTTCTTTCTTTCTCCCTGCCCTCCCCCAAGCCACTGCGGCCACCATCTGGGAACAGGCATCCAAGCCACTGCTGCCCCAAGCTCTTCCTGCAGAAGCATCGGGACGACCAGCATTCTTCTCTCCGAAGTCAATTCTGCCATCAGAGAGGAAGTTCCCGGCCAGCCAGGCAGTGATTGGCTGGCCTGGAACTTCCTTTCTGAAGGCAGAATTAACATCGGGGAGAGAAAGGCTGATCGGCTCGGTAGATTGCAAAGACAACGAGAGTCTATTATGGAGCCCGGGATGGGCTCTCCGATCAACTCACTTTGCCTTCGTGATCTACCGGTCGATTGTAATGGGCACCCCTGGTCTAGAGAGATTAAAATACAATACCCACTTCTCTCTAGAGGAGATCAGTAGCAGTAGTCCTGCAGCATTTGTAGAGAACTGCTGCTCAGGACTATTGCTACTGATGTACTCTAGAGAGAAGTGAGTTTTGTGTTTGCTGTAGTTCTTGCCTCTGATGCAACCTTCAAGTAAAACATAAGCATGTGCTTTGTTGAAATTAAACTATTTTTCTTCAGAGGTTTGTTCTGCTGTACACAGATGGCAACATGGTCATTAATACAAATTGTGGGGAGGGGAGATTCCTCTGTTCACCCAATCTTTCAGAGGTTTCAAGTGCAGGGAGCTGCTTTGCCACTGCTGTCATACACACTGTGTGGACTCTTCCCACTACCAAGAGCTCTTTTTTGAAATATTCATGTTTTTTTAAAACCTGAGAACTGTATTAAGAGACAGAAGCAGTTGGTGTGAGAAACTGCTTGCCTTGCTCTGGTTAGTTTGGTGGAAGCTGGCAGAGAATTTCTTTTTAAGTAGCTGGCTACCTCTCTCTCTCTCTCTCTCTCTCTCTCTATATATATATATAGCTCTAGAGATCAGTATCTCAGAACCCTGAATATAATGGTAAAGGGGGAGTTTTGCAGCAGGACTGGTAGTCTTGACCATCAGGTTAAATGCCCACTAGTTGCGAGAGCCTGCTGTTGGTTTTCATGCACCACCTCCCATTATTCTGGGATGAGCTCCACCCCCTCAGACTTAACTCTACAAGCAAGGAGTAGGGAGCCTTTCTGTTATGCTCAAGTTTAATCTTTATTATTTCGGGGTTTTTATGATTCAGTCAGAGGCTTTCGGTTCTGTAGAGAATACCGGTCACCCCAGGGCATCTCTGGCTATGAGAAGATACAGACCCTTGGGCACATGCCTCGCTTGATTCCTGTATGGCCAACCTTCAGCAGTAGGACTCAGAGCTTAAGAATCTGAACCCTTGAGAGCAATCTCAGCCCAGATTCTTCCTCAGTGGGCCCAAGTGGCTTGCCCCAGGTTCTGTCCACAATGTGTTTGAGTGTAGACTGAGCAGATCCCATAGTAGTTTATCCAATTTTGGGGCCAAGTGTGTTCCTCCCCCCCACCATTCCGGTGGGGGTCTGAGGTCCAGTTCCATATCAGGGACTGGATAGCAGTCTGAAGAAACAAGACATCTGTTGGACTCCAGGCTTGTCTGCGACAGAAATAGTCTCGTCTCTGATCTGAGGTTTCCCTATGCAGTTCCGGCACAGTGAGTAAGGTTATTGCAGCCTATGGGAAAAATCAGTGAGGAGTCCTTAGTCATTTTTAGAGGTTTTTGAGGTTAGGAATTAGGTCCCCCCCCACCTCCCAAAACCCCTTCCCTGCATTTTGTTTTCTCTATGGGCCGTTTTAGGCACCAGAATCACTATTGCGGCAGCCATCTTGGATTTCTTGATTTTTGTTTTAAAAGCCTCCATTTGCTTCAATACCCCTTATTTGTCACAGAAAACAGTATAGAGTTATTTCAGATTCATGTCAGATTTGAGGCGGATGCCTAACTGAAGAGATTGTTACACAGCGCAGAAGGGGGAAGGGGCAGGCACTTTGGGCTTTGCCTCTCCTGTTTCTGGTGGCTTAAATGCTTAGTTGGAGCGTTTTCTGGTAGGAGTTGGACAAAGCAGACTTGGTGTCCTCAGTGAAGTGTAGACACTTGCCAGTAGGCAAACAGCAGAAGCCAGCATGGGAGAACCTGCTTCCCAAGTCTTACATATGATTTATGAAGCCTTTTTATGTTTCAAAAACCCCACAGGGCCTCAATGGAGGTAGCACCAGGATTTTTAGTGAGAGGCGCAGGGTCTATCCCAAGGAGCCATGTGGTTGTCACAGGGACATTCTAGGGCCAGAGACAAAGGTTCAGAAGCACCTGACATCCCCAAGGATCCAGATCCTTTTCCTCTGTGGCTTCCAAGAAACAGCAATGACACCAGGATAGCAGCCATTCCCCCAAGAGTGGGGGCAGGCTGGCAGAGTAGCAGGCTTGGACACAGATCTCATCAGTTCAGTGGGTGCTGGAGTCATTTGGGAGGGGGTACAAGCTAGGATTCTACTGGCCCCTCCCAGACCTCTTTCTCACTTTGGCAGGGAAGCCGGAAAGGCTGCCTGCGAATGGGCGACAGTTCAGAGACTCGTTGCCCCAGGAGTCATAGAGCCTGTACTGTAAAGAGAATGGGGCATGGGCAGATACTCCATATATTTCATTGTGCCCAAAAGAGACACAGCAGACGAGATTGATTCTGGATCTAAAGTCAGTCAATGCAGCTCTCAAGATTCACCGCTTCTGCATGGAAATGATGCAGTTGGACATTGTCTCATTCACGCCAGGAAAATACCTTGCCTCTATGGATCTAACAAAGGCCTACATGCATATTCCTCTTTCTTGAAGTTTCGTTTTCTGGACAAGCATTTCCAATTCTCTGCTCTTCCTTTTAGCCTAGCAACAGCACCACAACCCTTTAACAAGATAATGATTGTTGTGGAGGTGCACCTCTGCAAGGTGGGAATTTTGGTGCATCCTTGCCTGGACAATTGGCTCTTAAGAGCACCCTTAATAGACGAGGGAGTGATCAAGTGGTCCAGCTCCTACAGACACTGGGCTGGGTAGTCAGCTTCAGCAAGAGTCAATTGATCCCGACTCAATCCCTAGAATACCTAGGAATATGTTTCAAGACAGCCCAAAACAGTGTCTTCCAGAAGCATGCAAAATGAAGCTCGAGGCAAATTTAGAAAATTCACAGTCTGCCAGTTCTCACGGCTTGGCAGTATCTTCAACTGCTGGGATCCATGGTAGTGACAATAGATGTGGTTCCTTGGGCAAGAGCACACTTGTGCCCATTTCAGAAGTCACTCCTTTCAAGATGGTTGCCACAAGCAGATACCCTGGCCCTCCCATTACCATGGTCAGGCAAGGTATGGAGCAGCCTGAGTCCTTGAACAGAAGAATGTCGCTACACATCTCCCCATGGACAGGCCTGATGATGAATGCCAGCCTATTTGGCTGGAGAGCTCATTGCAAGGGACATCCGCTGCAAGGGTGGCATTCCCATCTTAGAGGAAGTGGTTGATCAACTGCTTGTAGCTTAGGGCAATACAGTTAGCTCTGCGAGCCCTGGGCAGCACCCTAGAAAGAAGGGCAGTCCGAGGCTTCTCAGACAAATACAACTGCAGTAGCCTATGTAAACAGGCAAGGAGTGCACTGCTAAGCTTGCCTGCTCTTTCAGTGAGCGGAAGCCTATTCCTTGGCCATCTCAGCAGTTCATAGAGCTGGGATGGAGATTGTGCAGGAGGACTTCCTAAGCTGCCAGTGGCTCGAAGAGTGAAAGAGCAGCTGCCAGGAAGAAGGGTGAGCAACTACTGAATCCCATGGAGGGGAGGAGCTACTAGAGAGATTCTGGACCGTGGAGAAAGATGCCAGACCACTAGAGGGGGAAAAGGAGGAAAGAAATGTCAGACTACTAGAAGGGGAAAAGGAGGAGAGAAATGTCAGACTCCTGGAGGGGGGAGGGAAGGAGAGAGAGAAACCAGAGCAGGGGAAGGGAAGAGATTCCAGACTAAGGGCAGAGAGATGCCAGATCACAGAGGAAAGAAGGAGGGTGGAGAGAAGCCAGACTGGGAACAAGAAGAGAAAGATATCAGACCACCGGGGGGTGGGTGGGAGAAAAAGGGAAGAGATGGAGAGAGATGGTATAAATGCTGATTAAGAAAAGATGGGAATAGGGGAGAAGAGGGATATGGTGCAGGTGGATAGATGTGAAGGGAAGACATGGAAAAATAGATAGATTTAAGAAAGAAGCAGAAAAAGTTAAAGTTGAATATTAAAGTTAGTGCCAAAGATGGATGTAGCTATGTTTCCACAACAACAGGGACAATGTATCAGCCAGAGTCAGAAAAAACGTTAAATAGTAAGATAAAGACTGACTCACTAGTAAAGCCAACATATGAGAAGGACGAGCACTACTGTCTCAAAGCTCAGAGACTTGTAACTCTGAAGAGGGGAAGATAATCCTCTCTTAGGAAAAGAGTTTTGCATCCAATCATAGCTAGAAATGCAGTAAGGGCAAGTCCAACTCAAGAAGGCAACTGTTTGTAATACTTTCAATACTAATATATAAGTTGATTCGTTTTTTGAAAAAAGTCCAATAGGAGATTGCATTCAGGTTGTACAGAAAGTGAACTTATCTTGTAAGCATAAAGCTATATTCAGGGTCCCGACGCGGCCCCGTTTCGGCGTCTGCTTCAGGAGACCCCGCCACACACACAAAATGCTTGCGCGTCGGGACCCTGAATATAGCTTTATGCTTACAAGATAAGTTCACTTTCTGTACAACCTGAATGCAATCTCCTATTGGACTTTTTTCAAAAAACGAATCAACTTATATATTAGTATTGAAAGTATTACAAACAGTTGCCTTCTTGAGTTGGACTTGCCCTTACTGCATTTCTAGCTATGATTGGATGCAAAACTCTTTTCCTAAGAGAGGATTATCTTCCCCTCTTCAGAGTTACAAGTCTCTGAGCTTTGAGACAGTAGTGCTCGTCCTTCTCATATGTTGGCTTTACTAGTGAGTCAGTCTTTATCTTACTAAAGATGGATGTAGGGCAGAAAGTGAAGGAGAGAGAAATAGCAAATCAATAAGGCAGTCCTGGAAACGAGTTAAGATCACAGACAGAAGGAAGTGCAACCAGAGACTGGGAAAAGATGATTAGAAAAATAAAATCACCAAACAAAGTAGGAAAAATAATTTTATTTACAATTTAGTGATTGAAATATGCTAGGTTTGGAGAATTTACATATGCTGTCTCTATTTTGTATTGTTCAGGAACAAATACATTTGTTACTACTTTTCTCGTGTTGTACATGGTGGTGTCTGGCATATTAGGGTTTTCTTTGTGTAGATTAGGACTTTTAGTTTGTGATTCTGTATTTGCATAGGGTTTATCTGTGTTCTGCATGTGTGACCAAGGCTAGGTGTCCTGATAGGAATGAATGTCAAGAAGCATTATTGGTGTCATGGCCCAAAGTAAGACAATATTTGTCAGCTCTCTCTCGCCCTTTTTGGACCCAAAATGGCCCTTGTTTAAAAATGAGCAAAGACCACTGCTCTAGTTCAAGCTTGGCCTGCGGAGGAGCTCCTATATGTGTTCTCTTTGTGGTTAATGATAGGCAGAGTGCTTCTTTTGGTCAGAACACACCAGGTCAAGTGATCCTGGTAGCTCCAGATTGGCCGAGGCGACCGTGGTACATAAACTTAGTACGTCCGCAGAAGGACAAGGCTCTCAGGCTTCTTTGCAATCTGGTTTGTTTGTTTTTTTTGTCTTTATTGATTTTTAATCTGAAACAGTGTCATACAAATGAACAAATAGTAGGTATTACATACATTACACTAATATATGTACAGGTAACATATATATCATTTAAGATTTTCAGTTATTCTACATATAATAATAACATAATATATAGTATAAATAAAGAATAAAGTTACCCAAATGTCCCCATCAATATTTATTCCCCTCACTCCAACCCCCCACCCCCCATGGATGTGTAAAGGTAAATGAACAAAAGGAAAGATAAGATAAATATACATTATTATAATTTTACAAATTTAGTCAATGGGCTCCAAACTTTATTAAATACACCACTAAAACCCCTACATTCTGCATTAATTCTTTCATATCTGTCTGTGGTGCACACATTCATCCACCAAAAAGTATAACTTATTCTGTCATGGTTCTTCCAGTTACTCGTTATCAATTGAATGGCTATACCTGACATGATCATAAATAGACGACTCTTATATTTATCTAGAGTGGGTTTCACATGTAATATCGTTCCACAAATTATAGCCTCAAATGATAGTGGAACACTTGAATCCAAAACTAAATTTATTTGTCCCCAAATTGACTTCCAAAATATAAATATAAACGGACAAAAATATAGCAGATGATCCAAAGTCCCTATATCAATATGACAATGCCAGCATCTATTAGACTTAGAACTATCTATTTTATTTAATCGAATCAGGGTCCAAAAAATTCTATGTAACAAAAATAACCATGTTTGCCTCATAGTTGCTGACGCTGTACATTTCAATCTCCAAGTCCAAATTCGTGGCCAACGAGACACAGAAATATACTGTTTTATCTCGATGCTCCAATAAAATCACATTGTCCTTAGCATAACTAGGTATTTTAATATTTAATATATGAAATAGTTGCATCGGGGACATAATTTTCCACTCCAGATATAACCAGTCTGACTGATGTTCCAAGAGCTCAGGGAGGATCCAATACATACCTTGACACATTATATAGGCTTGATGATACCTATAAAAATTGGGAAAATTTACCCCACCCTCCGCAATTGGTTTTTGTAGAGATACTAAAGCAATTCTTGCTTTTTTTCCCAAGCCAAATTAATTTTGTCAGAATACCATTTTAACTTTTTGTAAAAGGACCCTTGAAAATAAATTGGCAACATAGCCATTTGGTAACAAATTACCGGCAAAATCATCATTTTGACCATTTGAACTCTTCTCCACCAAGACAAGTGTAAAGGGTTCCATTGCTCACACATTTCCTTGACCTTTAATAATAAAGATTTTTCATTTATTTTCATTGTTTCTTCCAATGTATTTTTAATCCATATACCTAAATATTTAATACCATCTTCCTTCCATATACGGAAACTCTTCAAATAATCCTTTTGCACAATGTACATTCAATGGAAGAACCTCTGATTTACTCCAGTTTATTTTGTAACTAGAGAATTTTCCAAATCTGTTAATCTGAACCATTAAATGTGGGATGGTAGTTTCAGGATTTCTCAAATGAAGCAAAATATCTGCATATGCAGAGACATTGTATTCCCGACCTGCATAAGGAATAACACGAATCTCCGCTTGCTTAATAGCCAACAATAAAGGTTCCAAAACAATATCAAACAGCAAAGGAGATAATGGATATCCCTGTCTAACTCCCATTTCCAAGCAAAACCGCTCTAAAAAAGTATTATTAATATATAATCTAGCAGAAGGGGAGCTATACAAGGTTTGAATCATTTGTATAAATCCAGAACCAAAACCAAACCAATCCATAGCCTGATACATGAAGGACCATTCAACTTGATCAAAAGCCTTCTCTGCATCTAAGGATACAGAAAAGGCCGGATCATCCAAACCTTTTGTCAAATTTAGCATATGAAATGCCAATCTAGTATCATTTGAAGAATGTCTATGAGCCACGAACCCTGTTTGGTGGATACCAATAAGATAAGGAAGAGCCTTGGCCAAACGTAAAGCTAATAATTTAGCTAATATTTTCCCATCTACATTAATTAAATAAATTGGCCTGTAATTAGAAGCCAACAAGGGATCTTTATTTGGCTTTGGCAAAACAATAGTTAAAGATTCAGCCATAGTACCTGTTATACAACCCTTATTCAGTTGATCCTGATATAAATTTAGTAGATGAGGTAACAATATGTTTTGAAATGATGCATAAAATTCTACCGTATATCCATCACCACCTGGAGTGGATCCTACTCTAAGGGACTTCAATGCAGAATGTATTTCTTTTTGTGAAATAGGAGCCTCAAGATTTCCTTTCATATGATCTGGAATTTTAGGTCCCTCAATCAACTTTAAAAATTCTAACCCTCTTTGCAATCTGAATATTTTATCACAGGGTCCCATCACCCAGGAGGACCCACAGCACTTTGGTTTTGTTTGGGGTTTTTTTTCCAATTCTTTATTCATTTTTTCATCATATATCAAGTACACAATATTACATCAATTGAACTGATACACATCACTTGAATTTCTTCCTATTATCATCTTAAATACATAAATTTATTCCCTCCACCACCCACCCTTCCCACAGATATTGTAATCAAAAATATCATAAAAACATTACATTCATAAATATTGATTTATGATTGATTAAACCTTTAATATAACTAATATACCACCCTCCTGCCCCTAATTATAAATGTACTTTCAATGTAAAAAGGCATCTAATCATTACAATAAGTTATCAATGATCCCCAAATCATTTTAAAATTATTATAATTCCCTTTTTGTATGGCAATTGTTCTTTCCATTTTGTATATATGGCACAATGAATTCCACCAGAAGGTATAATTAAGTCTAGTATAATTTTTCCAATTCTTGGTGATATGTTGAGTGGTGACTCCTGTCATTATCAATAAAAGTTTGTTATTGCTTGATGAAATTTGACTTTTTATTCTCATTGATGTCCTGAATAGAATTGTATCATATGATAGGGCTACATGGTTCTCTAATATTACAGTGCCAGCATCTATTAGACATAGAGCTATCCAACTTTTGTAATCTAACTGGGGTCCAGAATTCTCTATGTAACAAAAAGAACCAAGTTTGTCTCATAGATGTGGACACTGTACATCTCATTCTCCAAGACCAAATTCGTGGCCATTGAGACGCAGAAATTTAATGCTTAATCTCAATGCTCCAAGTGTCTTTAAGACCTGTCTTTGGTTTTTTATTCATAAATCCAGATATCAATTTATACCAATGTGCGGCCTGGTGTCTCAAGAAATCCGCCTGAAAGCATAAGAACTCCAGACTATACTGATTATTAAGATTTTTCCATTCAGGGAACCCTTCCTGAATAGCCTGCTTCAGCTGCAACCATTTAAAGCTTTGTGATTTGTTAAGACCATATTTATGTTGCAACTGTGAAAAATCAAGCAGTTTACCATTTAAAATAACATCACCTATAGTCCGTATACCTGCAATAATCCAATGCTTCCATACGATTTTGAATCCGCCAATTTGAATCTTGGAGTTTAGCCATAAAGATTGATTTGTTGATTTGTGTATTGGGTTAGGAGTTAAATTACTGACATAACGTAACATTTTCCATGTATCTATCAATATTCTGTTGTCTTTATATTTTCTAGGCATCTTGACACTGAGAACATGAGATAAATTTATAGGAAACATGAATCGCCATTCCAAATGCAATCAATCTGGGGTATTTTCCATGAGCTCTGGGAGGACCCAATACATACCCTGGCGTAAAATATAGGCTTGATGATACCTATAAAAGTTTGTAAAATTTACCCCACCCTCCGCAATTTGTTTTTGTAAAGATACTAAAGCAATTCTAGGCATTTTACCCAGCCAAACAAATTTTATGAGAATACCATTTAACTTTTTATAAAAGGACCTTTGAAAAAAAACTGGTATCATACTCATTTGATAACAACCCACAGGCAATATCATCATTTTAATAGTTTGGACTCGACTCTCCCCCACCAAGAAAGATGTAAAGGATTCCATTGCTCACACATTTCTGTTACTTTTTTTAATCAAAGCTTTTCATTCTCTTTCATTGTCATCCAGTGTATTTTTTATCCTAATACTTTAATCCATCTTCTTTCCATACAAATGAGAATGAATCAAATAAGTCTTTAGTACAGTGCACATTAAGTGGAAGAATTTCTGACTTGCTCCAATTTATCTTATATCCTGAAAATTTTCCAAATTTCTCTATCAACACTAGCAAGCATGGAATGGTAGTTTCTGGATTTCTCAAATAAAGCAGTATATCATCTGCATATGCAGAGACTTTATATTCCCAATCTGTACGAGGAATACCCTGTATCCCCTTTGCTTCTTGAATGGCTAATAACAAGGGTTCTAATACAATATCAAAAAGCAGAGGAGATAATGGACAGCCTTATCTAACCCCCCTCCGCAATATAAAATGCTCTGATAAATTATTATTAATATACAATCTTGCAGCAGGGGAGCTATACAACATCTATACCAGCTATACAACCTATACCAAACCAATCTAATGCTTGATACATAAAAGTCCATTAAACCCGATCAAAGGCTTTCTCCACATCCAAGGAGACAGAGAAAGCCGGATCATTCATGGTTTTTGTTAAGCCAATCTAGTATTATTAGAGGAATGTCCCTTAGCAACAAAACCCGTTTGGTGCATATCAATAATAAAAGGGAGAGCCCTTGCTAAGCGTAAAGCTAATGTCTTAGCTAAAAGTTTTCCATCAACATTGATTAGCGAGATAGGCCTGTAGTTTGAAACCAAAGTGGGATCTTTGTTTGGCTTTGGCAAAACAATTATTAATGATTCAGCCATAGTACCTGTAATGCAACCTTTAGTTAGTTGGGATTGATATAAATTTAATAAATGCGGTAATAGGGTAATTTGAAATGCTTTATAAAATTCTACTGTAAAACCATCACCACAGCACTTTGGTCGTATAGCATGACACTTAAACATGAAGCCTTAGAGCATAAAGGCTATTCACCTGAAGTTATTGCCATGCTTCTGAGGTCTAAGAAGTGGTCCTCATTAGTGGCCTATGCGAAATCCTGGAAATGTTTCAGGAAATGATGTGAGCTACAATGCTCAGACCTGACCATACCAGTTTCACTGGTGCTCGATTTCCTGCAGGAAGGTCTGAAAGAAGGGCCTGGCAGTTGGTGCTTTCAAGGTACAGATAGCCAGATTTTCCTGGTTTAGAGTGCAGGTCAGCGAGCATTCTGGTGTCCCATCCAGATTTTTGAAGGGAGCCTTACGTCTTTGCTCTGCAGTGCGACAGCCTTTTCTGTTTTGGAACCTTAGTCTGGTCTTGGGAAGGCCTGTATGAGCCTATGGATAATGCATCCCTGATAGATCTCACGGTTAAGACAGTTTTCTTAGTGGCTGTGGTGTCAGAGCTATAGGCTCTGTTTTGTAGGAAAATTTTTCTTCCTAGCAAATGTTATGTTTAGTTTTCACATGAACCAGGAGGTGCAGCTCTGTCTTCACACCTATGAGAGAGTGCTGAAAGTTCTAGATGTGTGTGCGAATTTGGATTTGTTACTTAGAGGTAACCAATGAGTTCCGGCTGTCTGATCATCTCTTCGTGTTTACGGATGGGGCATGTCTGGGGAGACCAGCATCTAAAGTGACCATATCCAGGTGGCTCAGGATGGCCATATCTTTTGCCTATATTGGCAGCGGAAAGCAGTCTCCAGTAGCAGTAAAGGCACACTCACAGCGAAGCATCATCTTGGGCAGAGTCTAGAGCAATCTCACCTGCAGAGATTTGCAGGGCAGCCACTTGGTCCAATCTCCAAATGTTCACTAAATTTTACAGGGTGGATATGGTGGCTGGACACCACTTTTGAGTCCTCAGTACTGTCAGCAGGCTCTTCTGCTCTAGAACTGGGGACAGCTCTGATACATCCCGATAGTCAAGACTATCAGTCCTGTTTCACAAGAAAGAAAGATTAGGTTCTTACCTTGTTAATCTTTCTTGTAAACAGGAATGGTAGTCTTGACACCCTTCCTGTCTGATATATACTAGTCTGCTTTCTGCTTCGTCAGATGTCTTGTTTCTGTTGCCTGCCAAGTAAGATCATGAATGAAAAATAATTCACTCATAAGAACAACAGAACTATTGGTGCAAATGGAACACAGGTAGGTGGTTCCTTTTATTACCACCTTGTTTGTTTGTTTAGTTGTGGTTAATTAGCATTGTTCTTTATTATTTGCATTTAGCACAGAACAGTAGTTTCAGGGAGTTCCCCCCTCTCTTATGTTTGCACTCTAGGACTTGCTAGAAGCTTTGGTACTGATTGAGGGGGGTGAAACTAATCCGAGTGATGGAGCATGAAAACAAACAGTGGGCTCTCTACAACCCTCACAACTAATGGGGGTTTAACTAGGGTTACCAAATGTCTAGGAAAACCTGGACATGTCCTCTTTATAGAGGACTGTCTGGATGGGTCTTTAAAATTGTGTAGTCTATCAGGGTTTGGCAGGGCCGACTTACAAAAAATCCAGTGCCTCTCCCCCTCTTACATCTTTGGTGCTGCAATTCTATTTTCTTCGGGCCAATGCCAGTTCAGCAACGTGAGCCTGCTGCTATTGACCTGCTCAGGAAGCCACCTTTCTGCAGTGATTTCCTGGTCCTGCAGAGGCGGAACTTGCAGAGGCAGCTTCCAGGGTAGACTGACCGCAGCAAGCTCACGTTGCCGAGCTGCCGGCGGCCCAAAGTAAATAGAATTGCAGCGCCAAGGAGGTAAGGGGGAGAGCGACTGGATTCCTTGTAAGCCAGCCCTGCCTAGGGTTACCATAGGGCTCCAGAAAGAGGTGGATGGATTAAGACATCCGGGTTTTACTTCCATTCCATGTCTCAATCTGTCCTTTTTCTGGAGCCCTAAGATAACCCTAGCCCTGCCAAATTAGTTTCAGGACATAGCCAGGGGTAGGGGCAGGGTCATATGTCCACTTTTTTTCAGATCAAAAATGTGGTAACTCTAGGTTTAACCCAATGGTTAAGACTACCATTCCGTTTACAAGAAAGATTAGGAGGGTAAGAACCTAATCTTTCCTCTTCTACCACACCTTTGTTAACAGACCCCTAAATCATTTTACAGAGGCTATGGCCTCTTCAGAAAATTGCATACAGTCTGGGTATAGGTACCCAGGCAAAGACATTTCCATCTTGGCTACAACCATAAAGGCTAGCATTTCAAAAAATGATTGGGCATGCCATACGTAATACAAAATTTTTCGCCCTGGACACAATAATAGAGTTTATTCAAGACTAAGCATCCACTATGACTGCAGCCCTCGTCTTTAGTACCCACTTATATTTGTTTAGTGTATGCAAATCTCTTTCATGCATGTTTATTGTAGATATCCTGAAAACCTGACTGGCTGGGGTGCCTCCAGGACCAGGTTTAAGAAACATTGGTTTAAAGGTTTGTTGTTTTTTGTCTTTAAAGCATCAAAACAAAATAGAATAGTGTCTTTGTCAACTGTATTGACTATTTCTTTGCATAAAACTTCTCTTTGCCTTTTTTGTGTTTTATTGTAAACTTTTTATTTACAAATGACAGTATACTATAGAAAGTACTATATTAAATATTAGCATTATATTCTTTAGTAGGAAGGTACTTCCTCCTCTTACCCCCCCCCCCCAAAAAAAAAAAAAAAAAAAGTTTTTAAATAAAAAGTTAGATCCCAATTTCCAGTTGGTTACAGGCTTGGCAATTAAGTGAAAAACTGTAGGAACCTTCCAACGATTTCAGTGTGCATTATGATTTAGCATTTGATAATGCAAAGGTATGTATCTATACCTCACCATTAGCAGAAATATATATACACTGAACTAAAAAAAAAAACCCACACCAAAATGATTTTTGACATATTTTCCACAGAACTCAACCGATTTTTAATGAAATTAAGTTGATGTTAAAATGTTGTAAATATGAGGTCTGTTCAAAAAGCTCCAGGACAGTTTGAATTGCACATCAACAAAAAGTTCTTTTGAGATGCGCTAGGTGACATTGACTAGCTTGAAACCTCACGAGTAACCTCCTTTTTCTGTTTGTTGATATCTGTTTTTGTCTCCGACCTACAGCAGTTTATGTGAAAGTGTGTTTTTGTGATTGGCTATTTTTCATCATTTGCGACCTCAATGAGTAGTGCTACAGCCTGAAGTTCTGTTTTAAATTGGGTTAGATCACTACAGAAACTTATGAAATGTTGAAAGTGGCTTGTGGGGAACATGTCATGAGTCGTGGAAGATGTTTTGAATGTGTTAAAATTTGCAAATTTTGCGTAAACACACGATGACAGCTCTTCCCTAGTCACCTTACTCTCTTCATTTGGCCCCTGCTGACTTCTCTTTTCCTAAACTTAAATCCACAATGACACCATTGAAAACAAAGCAAAATTCAACGCAGCAACTTTTGGCAATTCATAAAGATATGTTTAAAGACTGTTTCCAGAAGTGGAAATGACATTGGGAAAATGAAGAGCCGGCTGCACGGGAGCCCTGCATATAATAGGTAATGACCACACAATGCCCTGTTAACAGTTCTCAAATTCAAGCGGTTTATTTTATCCAAGCAATGCAGTCAGGTATGGAAAGTAAAAGCAAAGTTAGTAATTCAATAGGCCATAACAGGGGCGGAAGTTCTATACCTGTAGCTAGCAAAATACAAGGCATAACTTTACACTCTCACTCAGGTTTTTATCCTCTGATTTGCATTCAGCTCTAGTTCTTTCTCTAACCATATTAGGCATATTCTGTACATATTAGTTGTTTTTCAGCACAGTACTATACTTCTTGCACACAGTACCCTATATTATTCACACTACTCTAAAGATTCTGCACACAGTACTCTGCACCTTGACCTTGATTACAGATAGACTACAAAGGTGGCAGTTGCACAAATAGGCTTCTACTGGAAACCCCCTATTCATGATTTATAGCTGTTCATCCCTACAGGTCTCCCTCCTCTTTGCTACAAAATGTTCCAGTCTCAAGGCTGTTTGTGCTGACTTTTGTCTAATCTTGCTGTTTTAAGTCTTTTTTTTCTTCATCTGCTGTTTATGCACATAGCCAGATTCCTGACCCGTCAAATGCGCGCACGATAATCGACCCCGTCAAATCAGGACAATGGCACCCCGTCAATTGCACTTCACGCAGATACTATTTTGTCTTTTTGAGGGTTACAAAGTAACCCTCTTTTTTGAGAGGTGGGGGAGACACCCCCACTACACTTAAAATATTCACTTGGTATCTAATGTTAGGGTAAGGTTTAGATGAGGATTATGAGTAGGGTTCCCATAATCCTCATCTAAACCTTACCCTAACCCTAGCGTGATTGATGGGGTGCCAATGTCCTGCACGCACTTGACGGGGCACGATTGATGCATAATTATGCACACAGTTGTCAGTGTACTAGCCAGATCGCATCCTTCCCCCTGCACTTAGGCTGCAGACAGTATTCCTTAGGGCCATTTTCCAAGTCAGTGTATCTATGACCACCTTGCTCAATATGTAGGGAAAGGGAGTATTTGAAGGGGTCCCAATGGAATAAGTTGTAAGATTGTTTAATAAATTTTTATAAAATCAGTCCTGGAACTTTTTGAACATACCTCATATTTCCCACCACACTACAACACTACCTTGTGAAAACTAATTGTGAATTGAATAAAAACACATCAAAAAGTTTTATGGCATATCTTGCAGAAAAATGTAAAATTCAAAAAGTAATGTTTCAATTAGATGTTCAAAGTGCATTCCCTTTGCACGAAGGTATGCCCTCAGCCTTGGCCACCACTAATATGGACTTTATGACGCTTTGCTTCAGCTCAGCCCAAACAAAGATGAGGCATCGTTTAAGGTCTTCAACATCAGCTATCGCTGTCTGGTAGATGCATCCCTATATCAGTCCCCAGATGTGGTAGTCAACTGAGTTTAGGTCTGGTGAATTCGCAGACCAGAGGTCTGGATCTGTGAATTCTTGGGTCTCCTGATGTAGTAGTTCTATGGTATCCTTTGCTCGATGTGCTAAAGAATTGTCCTGTTGGAAAGAAAATAAAGTAGTCTCCCGACACACTATAGATCGCTGGCAACAGCTTCTGCATCAAGAGGATGTACCGGTAGTATGCAGTATTGATCTTAACCCCAGGATCAATAACAGATCTGTGAATCCAAGTTTTGAGATTTTGACCGAGACCATTTCCGATTGGCTGAAGGTTGGGTGGGTCCTTAGTAGGCATTTGGCATTAACTTCATGCTTCAGTGCTGTTGAAGGCACGTACAGGCAATCATTCTGTGTGTTAATTGGTGGAGCTACTGTAAATATCTTTTCATCTGTAAACCAAATGAAGCCGACGCTGTGCTCCAGGTACTTGGTCAAAAGCTGCTTGCACTGTTTCAGGTGTGTGTCTTTGTTATGTAAAGTTAATTCTTGGGCATGATGCTTTTTAAGACACTAATTTCTGATTGTCATGAATTGTCCTAACCACAGTTGTCTGGCTTATTCCTGCTTCTCTTGCTATTTGGCGAGTTGTTCGGTGTGTTTACGGCACGTCCTCCTGGCTCAGTACAACATAAGAACATAAGAAATGGCTTCGCCGGATCAGACCCTAGGTCCATCCAGTCCGGCGACCCGCACTCGCGGAGGCCAAGCCAGGTGTTCCCTGTTGAGAAACCTTATTTACTCGTATCCCTCAATGTGATTTGTGACAAGGTGTGCATCCAACTTGCCCTTGAATCTCGGAATGGTGGTCTCCATCACGACCTCCTCCAGGAGTGCGTTCTAAGCTGCGCAAAGTGCTGACGGCTTCAGGGTCCTGTCTATCAGTACCCCCAGGTCCCTTTCTTGTTCGCTCTTGCCCAATGTTACACCTAACATTTTATATTCATGTTCCTTGTTTTTCTTACCCAGGTGCATCACTTTGCATTTTTCTATGTTAAACTTCATCTGCCATTTTTCTGCCCATTTCTCTAGCTGGTTCAAATCTCTCTGGAGTTCTTCTCTGTCCTTTTGTGACCCAACTGCCCTACATAGTTTTGTGTCGTCTGCAAACTTGATTAAATTACTTGTTGTTTCTTCTTCCAGGTTGTTTATGAAGATATTGAACAAGATGGGCCCAAGGACCGAACCAAGATCGTATACATCAACGTACTCATGTACAAATCAAGCACAGTTGTCCACTGCCTAGCTTACGATCTACAGTGCCCGTTGCTTGGATCTTGCATAGCATCACATCAAGGCTGTTTATGTTCCAGCTCTTCTGTGGGAACTCTTCGACTGCTGTAACTTTTTAGCAGTACTAAGTTCTTTATCAAAATTTGGTCTTCTGCAGTGAAAACCATTTTGATTACAGAGACGGTTTATAAACTATTCTCTATTTACATTTTATATCAACTTCATTCAGGACACGACACACTAAATTTCATAAAAACCAACCAAGTTCTGTGGAAGATATGACAAAAAACATTTTGGTGTGTGTGTGTTTTTTTTCAGTTCACAGTGTATATGGAGAGAGATATAGAAAAGGGGAAAGAATTTAGTGTACCATATTTCTTCAAAACAGTTTACATATTATATACATGTACTTATTTTGTACCTGAGGCAATGGAGTGTTAAGTGACTTCCAGGGTCACAAGGCGCTGCAGTAGCACCAGGCCGCCACTCCAATTATTAGCTACTTCGCCACTCACTTTGCTGATTTTCTGGCGTTTATCATTGTATTCTAACAATTATTCACCCACACAACAGGTGCAACACCACCATGCATTGACTCTTTTGAAAGGTTTTCTTTTTAGGACAATATGGTTTATGGTTGGTTATGGTTTAATTTTATTTAATATACCACCCTTCCTTCAGCAATACCTTAAAATGAGTTTTGTACATACTGCCAGTAATGAATCTCACTCTCTAAGCCTTGTGAATGCAGCAGTGCTCAGTTTCACTGTTATATCATGGCATAATGCAGTGGCGACTGAATAATAAAAGGCACAGAGCAAATATGTTTTCGGGGTGGGAATATTTGTGGGCAGACTAGAACCATCTAGGATGGTGTCTACTCCTGTAGGCTTATTCGTCTTTCCAACAACATATCTTTTGCGCCAGATGTCTCCTGTTGTTACCCCTTGCTGTTGAGCAAAAAATAATTAAGGATTGATTTAACTCTTTCCTGCTTCTAAGCATTAGAACAGCTAGCGTCCCCTTCAAAACTGTGAACAGTGAGATTGAGAGCCATCCCTCTCCCCATCACATGAGTCAGCCAGCCTAAAAGGGCAGTGATATGCAGGATCTCTTTACATGGACAGTGACAGGCTCCTTTTCATGGGGCCCTTGCCTGCCATCTGCCTGTTGAGAGCTGCATTTGCTTATGGTTCAGTTTTCAGAGGCCAAAACCAATAGTAATTCTGTGTGCAACTATTTCCTTGTTTTAAAGTAGGGGTGTCAAACTCAATCACATAAGGGGCCAAATTTTTTATTAAGAGACTTAGTAGAAGTATAGATCCTTCCTCACTCCGAGACACCATATCACATGCCATTCTTGTACATTAATCATGTTCTGAAAATAACAAGCACAAAACAAATTGTAAGAAACATGGGGCTGCACGGTCAGGCACTTGACCATGAGAGGTCCCTAGTAAACACCAAGACCCTATGCATTTAGCCAAACTGTCTTAGGGCACTGCTCATCAATCTATGTACCCATTCCACACCCTAGGTGCAGAATAATGCACCTATAGAGACTCCCTCAGGCAGTTTTGAAACCCCATCTGGTATCCTGACCCACAGTTTTGCTCTGCCTTAGGGCCACATATGCTAAAAACGTCTGTAGAATTCTTAAGAAAGAAAATGGTTCCTCCCCCTTCTCCTAGTCTCAGTATTGTTATTACAATCCCTCAATCATTAAAAAACAGATCTCTTGTATCTGTACTTAAAAGGACTTGCAGCTTCAAATGTCAGGCCTGAACTGGAACAGTGACTGCTGCTTCCTGTGGGAAACCTGTGCTCTCGATCACACACCCCAGAGCCTTTCAAACCAGGATGTTTTTATGGTGCTTCTCCATTGGCTACTGCCTCTACCTCGGGCCTGCCCCTTCAACCAGCACCCAATCTGCGACTCTCCTGTAATTTGATCCCTTCACAACAAACCAGGGATCGTGGGAGATATAGTCTCCGTAGGCCCAGAACGTCAGTCCTCCCTACACAAACAAAACTTGCAAAACTACAAGTTCAACCAGGCCACTTTGGCACCATATGATGCACCGCGGGCATTGGCGGCAGAGGCAGGGAGCGGTGTGTAAAGCGGGGAGGGTATAGCACAATCACCACCGCAGGCCTCATAAAATGGCCAGGTGGGCCGGATTCAGCCTGTGGCCCTTGTGTTTGATGTGTGTTTTAAAGGATATTGTTCAAAAGAGATAGTAGAACTTGTATCCTCTGGGACAGGAGTGCCAGCAGCTTCTGGGTCAGCCTAAGGTGGATTCTTTGGTAGGGAGAACGAGAGGGCACTCTCTAAAGTTAAAAGGGGATAGATTCTGTACAAACGTAAGAAAGTTCTTCTTCACCCAGAAAGTGGTAGAAAACTGGAACGCTCTTCCAGAGACTGTTATAGAGGAAAACACCCTCCAGAGATTTAAGTTAGACAAGTTCCTGCTGAACCAGAACGTACGTAGGTAAGGCTAGTCTCAGTTAGGGCACTGGTCTTTGACCTAAGGGCCGCCAAGTGAGCGGACTGATGGGCATGATGGACCACTGGTCTGACCCAGAAGCGGCAATTATTATGTTCTTATGTAACTTTAGATCTGTACTGAGGGCCAGGTGGTGGCAGTAGTCCAGACAGGGAGGAGTAAGATGAATGGAAGACAGCCACCAGTGCCAGCTTACAATTCTGTATAGCAAGTTCTGAATTCTGTGTTGTATAGAATTTCCCCCTCCCATGACCCCAATCAAGCAGCAAATATTTATCCTCAGCACCAATCCCAGAAGTAGAATAATAATTCTGCTTTACATGGTTTAAATCCTATTTGTAAGACAACAATCAGTTCTGTTCAACAGCAGCATATCATTACCTTGGGCATTGGACTGTTGGGTGCCACAGGAATCCAAACTGTTTCCCATTTTATTTACTATCTACTTTAAGCCTCTGGCTGAGCTGCTTTGGGCAAAGGACACAAAATTCTGTATCTATGCTGATGATATGCAACTACTCATAACCCATTGAGCCAGATTTACCCATAGCCTTGAGTAAACTGACTGACAGTCTAATTGCAACTCAGGAATTGGCAAACTCTCTTGAACCCAAGCAAAATGGAGATTCTTTGAGTTCCTAACACAAGCAGCCAAAGACCCGACTTCAAAATATTTGTTGGGAAATATGAACTCCCCATAAAGTCACAGGTCAGAAATCTTGGGATATTGTTAGACTAATCTCTCTCTCTGATCCAACAAATTCAAACAACCTTTAAACCTACAGTAGCTACAAAATCTCTCCATATACTGAAAAGACAAGTCTGACCACAGTGATCCATACCATGATAACATCACAATTAGACTACTGCAATTCTCTGTACACTGGTCAAACCAAAAAGAGTTTGCATCATCTCAATTCAGAATGTTGCAGAACACAACTGATAGAAGGTTGCAAGCAGCATGACATTACATCCTTGCTGCAAAAACTATACTGGCTATCAGTACCTTACAGGGCTAAATTTAAACTCTTGTTTGATTTTCAACATGAGCCAGAATACTAAAGTTAGACCTTTACGGCCTCTAAAGTCCTATCAAGGATCATCACTATCTGTACCCTCATCAAAAGAAATTGCACTTTGTGATATCTGCCATGCTGTTAAACTTCTAGAGCAGCTATTTCTAACTCGAGACTACCTCTACTTCAGAAAGCAGGTGAAAGCCTGGCTCTTCTCCCAAGCCTTTAATACCAGGGTAACCGACTATACACTCATTCTGCACCTAGATTAGCTTGCTACACACACTAATTTACATCAGTTGTTTATATCTTGTTTAACTGTACAAACAACTTGCCTTGAGTTTAGCCATCTATCTATCTATTCCAACAGACTCTAGACCAGGGGTGTCAAAGTCCCTCCTTGAGGGCCGCAATCCAATCAAGTTTTCGGGATTTCCCCAATGAATATGCATGAGATCTATTAGCATGAGATATTCATTGGGGAAATCCCCAAATATGCATGAGATTTCATTGGGGAAATCCCCAAAACACAACTGGATTGCGGCCCTCAAGGAAGGACTTTGACACCCCTGCTCTAGACCATCCATATTGTCCCCATTTATAGATCTGCACTTGGACCATCTTTATAATAAAACCCTAAGCCACGCATGCGCACTTCTACTTGAGTGTTCCGTATGTCCGTGGCCGGAAGTGCGCATGCGCGCCTACAATTGCCCCACACTCGCGGCCCTCTTTGCATTCCAGTGGCAGCAACTGAGTGGTGGAGAGCAGCCCCGCTCCGACCGTTGGCCCTCCACAAACCTCCCGGCTCCAGCAGCGTAGGCAGCATTTTAAACATGCTGCTTCACACCCTTCTGCCGATTTCCTCTGCCGCATCTCTGATGACATCATCGGAGACAGACGCGGGAAAGGAAATCGGCAGTAGAAGGGCGCGAAGCAGCGTGTTTAAAGTGCTACCTACGCAGCTGGAGCCAGGAGGTTTGTGGAGGGCCAACGGTCGGAGCGGGGCTGCTCTCCACTACTCAGTTGCTGCCACTGGAATGCAAAGAGGGCCGCGAGTGTGGGGCAGTTGTAGGCGCGCATGCGCACTTCTTCCGGCCACGGACATACGGAACACGCAAGTAGAAGTGCGCATGCGTGGCTTAGGGTTTTATTATAAAGATGGTCCAAGTGCAGATCTATAAATGGGGACAATATGGATGGTCTAGAGCAGGGTTGTCAAAGTCCCTCCTTGAGGGCCGCAATCCAGTTTGGGGATTTCCCCAATGAATCTCATATGCATATTTGGGGATTTCCCCAATGAATATCTCATGCTAATAGATCTCATGCATATTCATTGGGGAAATCCCAAAAACCTGATTGGATTGCGGCCCTCAAGGGAGGGTCGGATGGGAGGGTCAGGAGTAGGCCAGATCGAGCAGGACAATGCAGTAAAATAAGGGGGAGGGGCCGAAAGGAGGCCAGATCGCAATAAGAGAAGGGAAAGGGAGGTGGTAGAAAATGCTGCTACTGCTACACAGGGACCTGGAGGGGAAGGGAAATACCGCTGCTGCTTCTGCACAGGAAAAGGGGGGGGGGAATAGGAGGAAACTGCTGTTGCTGCTGTATAGGGAAGTGGGATGGAAATGCTGCTGCACAGGGAAATGGGAAAAAATGACAGACAGACAGCGGGAGGGAGGGAGACAGAAAGAAAGACACAGGGGCAGGGAGAGGGACAGAAAGACAGAGAAAGGGGGCCAGGGAGAGAGAGTCAGCAGGAGGGAGACAGACAGACATATATTCTAGCACCCGTTAATGTTAACGGGCTTAATGACTAGATAAAACCCTAAGCGGCGCATGCGCACTCCTACCTGCGTGTTCCATATGTCCGTGGCCGGAAGGAGTGCGCTTGCATGCCTACAACTGCCCCACACTCCCGAAGGAAGAAGATACAGAAACAAAGAAAGACTGACAGACAGCCAGGGAGAGAGACATTAAGATAGGGGGCCAGGGAAGAGAAAGAAAGGGGGGCAGGGAGAGAGATAAAAAACAAAGTAAAAAAGAAAGAAACGCCTCAGCGACCCATTGTGCTAAAAGTCTACACATCTATTCTAGCACCCGTTAATGTAACGGGCTTAAACATTAGTGAGCTATAAAGTTAAAAAAAAAAAAAGCATCAAATATTATATTTCTGTTATTTGTATGCTCTAATCCGTGCTTATTAGGTGTTTAATTATTTTGATATAAGGACATAAGAATAGCCTTACTGGGTCAGACCAATGGTCCATCAAGCCCAGTAGCCCGTTCTCACGGTGGCCAATCTAGGTCACTAGTACCTGGCCAAAACCCAAGGAATAGAAATATTCCATGCTACTGATACAGGACAAGCAGTGGCTTCCCCCATGTCTCTCAATAACAGACTATGGACTTTTCCTTCAGGAACTTGTCCAAACCTTTCTTAAAACCAGCTACGCTATCCGCTCTTACCACATTCTCTGGTAACGCGTTCCAGAGCTTAACTATTCTCTGAGTGAAAAAAAAATTCCTCCTATTGGTTTTAAATTGTATCTCTGTTATTTGAATCTCAGTGCTTTTAAATGTGTATATTTTCTTGAAAATGTTTCATGGTAGTCCTATTATTAGGTTTCCATTTGCTGATTTAGAATTTGTCTCATGGACAAATTTGGTCATTGT